>NC_063256.1:15261120-15302415 GCF_019578655.1 Ricinus communis | reverse complement strand
CTTTTTGGGTTATTTTCTTATGTTGAAAGATATATCCCCATCACGGGGTTACTTTCTATATTCACAAATATACCTCTCTTACGGGGTTGTTTTTCATATTGTGAATTATACCACTTTTTAGGATTGTTTTTGATGTTGAAGATATACCCTCTTCACAGGTTGTTTTCTAATATTGACAAATATACCCTCTTACGGGGTTGTTTCTCATGTTAAGGAAATATGCCACTTTTTCCAGGATTGTTTTCTCCTTATTGAGAAACATATCCTTATTCTGAGGTTGTTTTCTAATATTGACAAATATACCCCTCTTACGGGGTTGTTTTCTAATATTGATAAATATACAACATTTTTATGGATTATTTTCTCTATGTTGAAGATATACCCCTCTTACGGGGTTGTTTTCTCATGTTGAAAGATATATCCCTCTTACAGGTTGTTTTTCGAATATTGACAAATATATCCCTCTTACAGATTGTTTTCTCATATTAACGAGATACCACTTTATAAGTCATTTTCTCATTTTGAAAGATATACCCCTCTTATGGCGTTGTATTCTAGTATTGATAAATATGTATCTCTTACGGGGACGTTTTCTCATATTGACAAAGATACCACTTTTTTGGGGTTGTTTTCCCATGTTGAAAGATATGCCACTTTTTGGGGTTGTTTTCTCATGTTGGAAATATATACACATTCAGGGGTTATTTTCTAATATTGACAAATATACCTCTCTTATGGTGTTGTTTTCTCATATAGACACTTATACCACTTTTTTTGGATTATTTTCTCATGTTGAAAGATATACCCAACTTACGGGTTTATTTTCTAATATTGACAAATACACCCCTCTTACGGGGTTGTTTTCCAATATTAAAATATATCACTTTTAAGTTGTTTTCTCATGTTGAAGATATATCCCCTTAGGGGTTACTTTTCTAATATTGTGAATATACCCTTCTTACGGGGTTGTTTTCTCATGTTGACAAATATTTCCTTTGTTTTGGGGTTGTTTTCTCATGTTGAAAAATATGGCCCGCTGCAGATTGTTTAGAATCTTGACAAATATACTGGGCTCTTACGGGGTTGTTTACTCATATTAACAAATACACCACTTTTTTGGGTGGTTTCTCTTCTTTGAAAGATATACCCATCTTACGGGATTATTTTCTAATATTGACAACTATATCTGGCTCTTACGGGTTTGTTTTCTCATATTAAAAAGATACCACTTTTTGAGGTTGTTTACTCATGTTGAAGATATATCCCTCTTACGGGGTTGTTTTCTAATATTGACAAATATATCCTCTTCACGAGTTCTTTTCTCGTATTGACAAATATACCACTTTTTGGGTTGTTTTGTCATGTTGGAAGATATATCCCTCTTACGGGGTTGTTTTCTAATATTGACAAATATACCCCTCTTACGGGGTTATGTTCTCATGTTGACAAATATATCACTTTTTAGGATTGTTTTCTCATGTTGAAAGATATACTCCTTTTATGGGGTTGTTTTCTAATTTTGACGAATATACCCCTCTTATTGGGTTGTCTTATCATGGACAAATATACCACTTCTTTTTGTTAGTTTGTTTTCTCATGTTGAAAGAGATACCCATCTTGAGGTTGTTTTCTAATATTGACAAATATATCCTCTTCTGGTTGTTTTCTCATGTTGACAAATATACCACTTTTTGGGTTGTTTTCTCATGTTGAAGATATACCCCTCATGCAAGGGTTGTTTTCTAATATTGACAAATATACCCCTCTTACGGGGTTGTTTTCTCATGTTGAGAAATATGCCACTTTTAGGATTGTTTAGTCATGTTGGAAACATATCCACGATTCGGGGTTGTTTTCTATTATTGACACATATACCCCTCTTACGGGGTTGTTTTCTAATATTGACAAATGTACAACATTTTTAGGATTGTTTTCTCATGTTGAAAGATATACCCCTCTTACGAGGTTGTTTTCTCATGTTGAAAGATATATCCCTCTTACGGGGTTGTTTTCTAATATTGATGAATATACCCCTCTTATGGGGTTGTTTTCTAATATTGACAAATATTCCCCTCTTACGGGGTTGTTTCCTCATGTTGACAAATATATCACTTTTTTGGGGTTGTTTTCTCATGTTGAAATATATAGCGCTTTTACTGGGTTATTTTCTAATATTGACAAATATACCCATCTTACGGGGTTGTCTTCTCATATTGACAAATATACCACTTTGTTGGGGTTATTTTCACATGTTGAAAGATATACCCCTCTTTCGGGATTGTTTTCTAACACTGACAAATATGCCCCTCTTACGGGGTTGTTTCCTCGAATTAAAAAATATACCACTTTTTTGAGGTTGTTTTCTCATGTTGAAAGATATATCCCTCTTACGGGGTTGTTTTCTAATATTGACAAATATACCCTTCTTCACGGGTTGTGTTCTATGTGACAAATATATTACTTTTTAGGGTTGTTTCTCATGTTGAAGATATACCCTTTTTATGAGGTTGTTTTCTAATATTGACGAATATACCCCTCTTGTTAGGTTGTTTTATCATATGGACAAATATACCACTTTTTTTTTTTGTTGTTTTCTCATGTTGAAAGAGATATCCATCTTACGGGGTTGTTTTCTAATATTGACAAATGTACCACTCTTACGGGGTTTTTTCCTCGAATTAAAAAATATACCACTTTTTTGAGGTTGTTTTCTCATGTTGAAACATATATCCCACTACTGAGGTTGCTTTCTAATATTGACAAATATATCCCTCTTACGGGTTGTTTTCTCATGTTGACAAATATACCACTTTTTGGGTTGTTTTCTCATGTTGAATGCCGCCACCCTTCATACGGGGTTGTTTTCTAATGTTGACAATATTACCCTCTTTCACGGTTGTTTTCTAATATTGACAAATATACCACTTTTAGGATTGTTTTCGTCATATTCAGGAAACATATCACTTATTACGGGGTTTTCCTCTGTGTTGAAAGCCCTATACCCCTCTTACGGGGTTGTTTTCTAATATTGACAAATGTACAACATTTTGAGGATTGTTTTCTCATGTTGAAGATATACCCCTCTTACGAGGGTTGTTTTCTCATGTTGAAAGATATATCCCTCTACGGGGTTGTTTTTCTCCATTAAAATATACCACTTTTTTTGAGGTTATTTTCTTATGTTGAAGATATATCCCCATCGAGGTTGCTTTCTAATATTGACAAAATATACCTCTCTTACGGGGTTGTTTTTCATATTGACAATTGCTCTACTTTTTAGGATTGTTTTTGATGTTGAAGATATACCCCTCTTACGGGGTTGTTTTCTAATATTGACAAATATACCCCTACAGAAGTTGTTTTCTCCCCATTGAGAAATATGCCACTTTTTAGGATTGTTTTCTCATATTGAGAAACATATCCTTATTCTGTTGTTTTTAATATTTACAAATATTACCCTCTTACGGGGTTTGTTTCCTAATGTTGATAAATATACAACATTTTAAGTTGTTTTCTCATGTTGAGAAATATCTCTCAGGTTTGTTTTCTTGTTGACGGAATGTATACCCTCTTCACAGGTTGTTTTCTAATATTGAAACTATACGCTCTTCTGGGGTTGTTTCTCATATTAAAAATATACCAATTTTCGAGGTTGTTTTCTCATGTCGAAGACATATAACTCTTCTGAGGTTGCTTTCTAATATTGACAAATATACCCCTCTTACGGGGTTATTTTCTCATATTGACAAATATATCACTTTATTTGGGTTGTTTTCTCATGTTGAAAGATATATCCCTTTTACGGGTTTGTTTCTCATATTAAGAAATATATCACTTTTGAAGTTTATTTTCTCATGTTGAAGATATATCCCCACTACGGGGTTGCTTTCTAATATTGACAAATATACGATCTTCAGGGTTGTTTTCTCATGTTGACAAATATTTCACTTTTTGGGGTTGTTTCCTCATGTTGAAACATACACTCCCTGCTTGGTTGTTTTCTAATATTGACAAATATACCTCTCTTATGGTGTTGTTTTCTCATATAGCCACTTATACCACTTTTTTTGGATTAGTTTCTCATGTTGAAAGATATACCCAACTTACGGGTTTATTTTCTAATATTGACAAATACACCCCTCTTACGGGGTTGTTTTCTCATATTAAGAAATATATCACTTTTTTCATGTTATTTTCTCATGTTGAAAGATATATCCCCCTTACGGGGTTGCTTTCTAATATTGACAAATATACCCGTCTTACGGGTTATTTTCTCATGTTGACAAATATTTTACTTTTTTGGGGTTGTTTTCTCATGTTGAAAGATATAGCCCTTTTACGGGGTTGTTTTCTAATACTGACAAATGTAATCGTCTTACGAGGTTGTTTTCTCATATTGACAAATATACCACTTTTTTTGGGTGGTTTTCTCTTGCTGAAAGATATACCCACCTTACGAGGTTATTTTCTAATATTGACAACTATCAGCTCTTCTGAGGTTGTTTCTCGTATTAAAATATACCACTTTTTGAGGGTTGTTTTCTCATGTCGAAAGATATACTCCGGCTCTTACGAGGGTTGCTTTCTAATATTGACAAATATACCCCTCTTACGAGGTTGTTTTCTCATGTTGACAAACATATCACTTTATTTGGGTTGTTTTCTCATGTTGAAGATATATCCCTTTTACGGGGTTGTTTTCTAATATTGACTAATGTACTCCTCTTACGGGGTTGTTTTCTCATATTGACAAATATATCACTTTTTGGTTTTCTTTTCTCATGTTGAATGACATACCCCTCTTACGGGGCTGTTTTCTCATAATTGACCAATATACCACTTTTTTAGGATTATTTTCTCATGTTGAAAGATATACCCCCTTATGAGGGTTATTTTCTAATATTAACAAATATACCTCTCTTATAGGGTTGTTTTCATAATATTGTGAAATATACCCCTATTACGGGGTTGTTTTCTCGTACTAAAATATACTACCTTTTTGGGGTTGTTCTCACATGTTGAAAGATATACCCCTCTTATGGGATTGATTTCCAATATTGACAAATATACCCCTTTTCCGGGGTTGGTCTCTCATATTGACAAATATACCACTTTTTTTAGGTTGTTTTCTCATGTTGAAAGATATACCCATCTTATGGGGTTGTTTTCTAGTATTGACAAATATACCTCTCTTACGGGGTTGTTTTCTCATGTTGATAAATATACCACTTTTTTGGGGTATTTTTTCTCATGTTGAAAGATATACCCTTCTTGCAGGGTTGTTTTCTAATATTGACAAATACATGCCTCTTATGGAGTTGTTTCTCATATTGACAAAGATACCACTATTTTGGAGTCGTTTTCTCATGTTGAAAGATATACCACTTTTTTGGGGATGTTTTCTCATGTTGAAAGATATACCCCTGTTGCAGCATTATTTTCTAATATTGACAAATATACCCCTCTTATGGGGTTGTTTTCTAAAATTGACAAATATACCCTCTTTATGTGGTTTGTTTTCGTATTAAAAAATATACCACTCTTACGGGGTTTTATTCTCATGTTGAAAGATATATCCCTCTTACGAGGTTGTTTTCTAGTATTGACAAATATACCCCTCTTACGGGGTTGTTTTCTCATGTTGACAAATATACTACTTTTTTGGGGTTTTCTTCTCATGTTGAAAGATATACCCTTCTAACGGGGTTGTTTTCTAATATTAACAAATACACCCCACTTACGAAGTTGTTTCTCATATTGACAAAGATACTAGTATTTTGGAGTCGTTTTCTCATATTGAAAGATATACCCCTCTTACGGGGTTTTCTTTTCTAATATTGACAAATATACCCCTCTTACGAGGTTGTTTTCTCATATTGACAAAGATACCAGTTTTTTGGGGTTGTTTTCTCATGTTGAAAGATATACCACTTTTTTGGGGATGTTTTCTAATGTTGAAAGATATACCCCATTTGCGTGGTTGTTTTCTAATGTTGACAAATATACCCTTCTTACGGGGTTGTTTTCTAAAATTGACAAATATACCCTCTTGGGGTTGTTTTCTCTTATTAAAAATATAACTCTCTTACTGGGGTTGTTTTTCATGTTGAAAGATATACCCATCTTACGAGTTGTTTCCTAATATTGACAAATACACCCCTATTCTAGAGGTTGTTTTCTCGTATTGACAAGATACCACTTTTTGGAGTCGTTTTCTCTTGTTGAAAGATATACCCACATTACGGGGTTATTTTTTAATATTGACAAATATACCCCTCTTAGGAGGTTGTTTTCTCATATTGACAAAGATACCACTTTTTTGGAGTTGTTTTCTCTAGTTGAAAGATATACCACTTTTTGGGGTTGTTCTCTCATGTTGAAAGATATACCCACCCCCATTCACGAAATTTGTTCTCTAATATTGACAAATATCACCGCTCTTACGGGTTTGTTTCTCGTATTAAAAATATACTACTTTTTGGGTTGTTTGCACATATTGAAAGTTAAACCCTCTTACTGGGTTGTGTTCTTATGTTCAAAGATATACGCCTCTTACGGGGTTGTTTTCTAATATTGACAAATGTATTCCTCTTACGGGGTTGTTTTCTTATATTGACAAATATAGCCCTCTTATGGGGTTGTTTTCTTGTATTAAAAAATAGACTACTTTTTTGGGGATCTTCTCGCATGTAGAAAGATATACCCCTTTTACGGGATTGTTTTCTTATATTAACAAATATAGCCCTCTTACGGGGTTGTTTTCTCATATTGACAAATATACCACTTTTTTGGGGTTGTTTTCTCATGTTGAAAGATATACCCCTTACTAGGATATTTTTTAATATTGACAAATGTACCCCTCTTACGGGGTTATTTCCTAATATTAACAAATATACCCCTCTTACGTGGTTGTTTTCTCATATTGACAAATATACCCCTCTTACGGGGTTGTTTTCCCATATTAATAAAGATACCACTTTTGTAGGGTTGTTTTCTCATGTTTAAAGATATGTTACTTTTTTGGGGTTGTTTTCTCATGTTGAAAGAAATACCCCTCTTACGGGGTTATTTTCTAATATTGACAAATATACCACTCTTACGGGAGTATATTCTAATATTGACAAATATAGCCCTCTAACGGGGTTGTTTTCTCAAATTAAAAAATATACCACTTTTTTGGGGTTGTTTTCTCATGTTGAAAGATATATCGCTCTTACGGGGTTACTTTCTAATATTCACAAATATACCCTCTTACGGAGTTGTTTTCTCATATTAACAAAGATACCACTTTTATAGAGTCATTTTCTCATTTTGAAAGATATACCCCTCTTATGGCGTTGTATTCTAATATTGATAAATATGTATCTCTTACGGGGAAGTTTTCTCATATTGACGAAGATACCACTTTTTTGGGGTTGTTTTCCCATGTTGAAAGATATGCCACTTTTCTGGGGTTCTTTTCTCATGTTGAAACATATACACCTGTTACGGGGTTGTTTTCTAATATTGACAAATATACCTCTCTTATGGTGTTGTTTTCTCATATAGACACTTATACCACTTTTTTTGGATTATTTTCTCATGTTGAAAGATATACCCAACTTACGGGTTTATTTTCTAATATTGACAAATACACCCCTCTTACGGGGTTGTTTTCTCATATTAAGAAATATATCACTTTTTTCAGGTTATTTTCTCATGTTGAAAGATATAGCCCCCTTACGGGGTTGCTTTCTAATATTGACAAATATACCCGTCTTACGGGGTTGTTTTCTCATGTTGACAAATATTTCACTGTTTTGGGGTTGTTTTCTCATGTTGAAAAACATAGCCCTTTAACGGGGTTGTTTTCTAATACTGACAAATGTACTCGTCTTACGGGGTTGTTTTCTCATATTGACAAATATACCACTTTTTTTGGGTGGTTTTCTCTTGCTGAAAGATATACCCATCTTACGGGATTATTTTCTAATATTGACAACTATACCGCTCTTACGGGGTTGTTTTCTCATATTAAAAAAGATACCACTTTTTTGGGTTGTTTTGTCATGTTGGAAGATATACCCCTCTTACGGGGTTGTTTTCTAATATTGACGAATATACCCCTCTTATGAGGTTGTTTTCTAATATTGACAAATATTCCCCTCTTACGGGGTTGCTTCCTCATGTTGACAAATATATCACTTTTTTAGGGTTGTTTTCTCATGTTGAAAGATATAGCGCTTTTACTGGGTTATTTTCTAATATTGACAAATCTACCCATCTTACAGGGTTGTTTTCTCATATTGACAAATATACCCATTTGTTGGGGTTATTTTCACATGTTGAAAGATATACCCCTCTTTCGGGATTGTTTTCTAACACTGACAAATATGCACCTCTTACGGGGTTGTTTCCTCGAATTAAAAAATATACCAGTTTTTTGAGGTTATTTTCTCATGTTGAAACATATATCCCTCTTACGGGGTTGTTTTCTAATATTAACAAATATATCCCTCTTACGGGTTGTTTTCTCATGTTAACAAATATACCACTTTTTGGGTTGTTTTCTCATGTTGAAAGATACACCCCTCATACGGGGTTGTTTTCTAATATTGACAAATATACCCCTCTTACGGGGTTGTTTTCTCATATTGAGAAATATGCCACTTTTTTAGGATTGTTTAGTCATATTTGGAAACATATCCTTATTACAAGGTTGTTTTCTATTATTGACACATATACCCCTCTTACGGGGTTGTTTTCTAATATTGACAAATGTACAACATTTTTAGGATTGTTTTCTCATGTTGAAAGATATACCCCTCTTATGAGGTTGTTTTCTTATATTGAATGATATATCCCTCTTACGGGGTTGTTTTCTCATATTAAAAAATATACCACTTTTTTTTGAGGTTATTTTCTTATGTTGAAAGATATATGCCCCATACGGGGTTGCTTTCAATGTTGACAAATATACCTCTCTTACGGGGTTGTTTTTTCATATTGACAATTATACCACTTTTTTAGGATTGTTTTTTGATTTTGAAAGATATACCCCTCTTACAGGGTTGTTTTCCAATATTGACAAATATACCCCTCTTACGGGGTTGTTTTCTCATATTGAGAAATATGCCACTTTTTTAGGATTGTTTTCTCATATTGAGAAACATATCCTTATTACGAGGTTGTTTTCTAATATTGATAAATATACAACATTTTTAGGATTGTTTTCTCATGTTGAAAGATATACCCCGCTTACGGGGTTGTTTTCTCATGTTGAAAGATATACCCATCTTACGGGGTTATTTTCTAATATTGACAACTATACCGCTCTTACGGGGTTGTTTTCTCATATTAAAAAATATACCACTTTTTCGAGGTTGTTTTCTCATGTCGAAAGACATATCGCTCTTACGGGGTTGCTTTCTAATATTGACAAATATACCCCTCTTACGGGGTTATTTTCTCATGTTGACAAATATATCACTTTATTCGGGTTGTTTTCTCATGTTGAAAGATATATCCCTTTTACGGGGTTGTTTTCTCATATTAAGAAATATATCACTTTTTTCAGGTTATTTTCTCATGTTGAAAGATATATCCCCCTTACGGGGTTGCTTTCTAATATTGACAAATATACCCGTCTTACGAGGTTGTTTTCTCATGTTGACAAATATTTCACTTTTTTGGGGTTGTTTTCTCATGTTGAAACATATACACCTATTACGGAGTTGTTTTCTAATATTGACAAATATACCTCTCTTATGGTGTTGTTTTCTCATATAGACACTTATACCACTTTTTTTGGATTATTTTCTCATGTTGAAAGATATACCCAACTTATGGGTTTATTTTCTAATATTGACAAATACACCCCTCTTACGGGGTTGTTTTCTCATATTAAGAAATATATCACTTTTTTCAGGTTATTTTCTCATGTTGAAAGATATATCCCCCTTACGGGGTTGCTTTCTAATATTGACAAATATACTCGTCTTACGGGGTTGTTTTCTCATGTTGACAAATATTTCACTTTTTTGGGGTTGTTTTCTCATGTTGAAAGATATAGCCCTTTTACGGGGTTGTTTTCTAATACTGACTAATGTAACCGTCTTACGAGGTTGTTTTCTCATATTGACAAATATACCACTTTTTTTTGGTGGTTTTCTCTTGCTGAAAGATATACCCACCTTACGGGGTTATTTTCTAATATTGACAACTATACCGCTCTTACGGGGTTGTTTTCTCATATTAAAAAATATACCACTTTTTCGAGGTTGTTTTCTCATGTCGAAAGATATATCGCTCTTACGGGGTTGCTTTCTAATATTGACAAATATACCCCTCTTACGAGGTTGTTTTCTCATGTTGACAAACATATCACTTTATTTGGGTTGTTTTCTCATGTTGAAAGATATATCCCTTTTACGGGGTTGTTTTCTAATATTGACTAATGTACTCCTCTTACGGGGTTGTTTTCTCATATTGACAAATATATCACTTTTTTTGGTTTTCTTTTCTCATGTTGAATGACATACCCCTCTTACGGCGCTGTTTTCTCATATTGACCAATATACCACTTTTTTAGGATTATTTTCTCATGTTGAAAGATATACCCCCCTTACAGGGTTATTTTCTAATATTAACAAATATAACTCTCTTATAGGGTTGTTTCATAATATTGACAAATATACCCCTATTACGGGGTTGTTTTCTCGTACTAAAAAATATACTACCTTTTTGGGGTTGTTCTCACATGTTGAAAGATATACCCCTCTTATGGGATTGATTTCCAATATTGACAAATATACCCCTTTTCCGGGGTTGGTTTCTCATATTGACAAATATACCACTTTTTTTGGGTTGTTTTCTCATGTTGAAAGATATACCCATCTTATGGGGTTGTTTTCTAGTATTGACAAATATACCTCTCTTACGGGGTTGTTCTCTCATGTTGACAAATATACCACTTTTTTGGGGTATTTTTTCTCATGTTGAAAGATATACCCTTCTTGCAGGGTTGTTTTCTAATATTGACAAATACATGCCTCTTATGGAGTTGTTTCTCATGTTGACAAAGATACCACTATTTTGGAGTCGTTTTCTCATGTTGGAAGATATACCACTTTTTTGGGAATGTTTTCTCATGTTGAAAGATATACCCCTGTTACAGCATTGTTTTCTAATATTGACAAATATACCCCTCTTATGGGGTTGTTTTCTAAAATTGACAAATATACCCCTCTTATGTGGTTGTTTTCTCGTATTAAAAAATATACCACTCTTATGGGGTTTTATTCTCATGTTGAAAGATATATCCCTTTTACGGGGTTGTTTTCTAGTATTGACAAATATACCCCTCTTACGGGGTTGTTTTCTCATGTTGACAAATATACTACTTTTTTGGGGTTTTCTTCTCATGTTGAAAGATATACCCTTCTTACGGGGTTGTTTTCTAATATTAACAAATACACCCCACTTACGAAGTTGTTTCTCATATTGACAAAGATACTAGTATTTTGGAGTCGTTTTCTCATATTGAAAGATATACCCCTCTTACGGGGTTTTCTTTTCTAATATTGACAAATATACCCCTCTTACGAGGTTGTTTTCTCATATTGACAAAGATACCACTTTTTTGGTGTTGTTTTCTCATGTTGAAAGATATACCACTTTTTTGGGGATGTTTTCTCATGTTGAAAGATATACCCCATTTGCGTGGTTGTTTTCTAATGTTGACAAATATACCCCTCTTACGGGGTTGTTTTCTAAAATTGACAAATATACCCTCTTACGGGGTTGTTTTCTCTTATTAAAAAATATAACTCTCTTACGGGGTTGTTTTTTCATGTTGAAAGATATACCCATCTTACGAGGTTGTTTTCTAATATTGACAAATACACCCCTATTACGAAGTTGTTTTCTCATATTGACAAAGATACCACTTTTTTTGGAGTCGTTTTCTCTTGTTGAAAGATATACCCCTGTTACGGGGTTATTTTTTAATATTGACAAATATACCCCTCTTAGGAGGTTGTTTTCTCATATTGACAAAGATACCACTTTTTTGGAGTTGTTTTCTCTAGTTGAAAGATATACCACTTTTTTGGGGTTGTTCTCTCATGTTGAAAGATATACCCCCATTACGGGGCTGTTCTCTAATATTGACAAATATACCGCTCTTACGGGTTTGTTTTCTCGTATTAAAAAATATACTACTTTTTTTGGGTTGTGTGCACATATTGAAAGATAAACCCCTCTTACGGGGTTGTGTTCTCATGTTCAAAGATATACGCCTCTTTCGGGGTTGTTTTCTAATATTGACAAATGTATTCCTCTTACGGGGTTGTTTTCTTATATTGACAAATATACCCCTCTTATGGGGTTGTTTTCTTGTATTAAAAAATATACTACTTTTTTGGGGATCTTCTCGCATGTAGAAAGATATACCCCTTTTACGGGATTGTTTTCTTATATTAACAAATATAGCCCTCTTACGGGGTTGTTTTCTCATATTGACAAATATACCACTTTTTTGGGGTTGTTTTCTCATGTTGAAAAAGATATACCCCTCTAACAGGTTTATTTTCTAATGTTGACAAATATACCTCTCTTACGGGGTTGTTTTTTCATATTGACAATTATACCACTTTTTTAAGATTATTTTTTGATGTTGAAAGATATACCCCTCTAACGGGGTTGTTTTCTAATATTGACAAATATACCCCTCTTACGGGGTTGTTTTCTCATATTGAGAAATATGCCACTTTTTTAGGATTGTTTTCTCAAATTGAGAAACATATCCTTATTATGGGGTTGTTTTCTAATATTTACAAATATACCCCTCTTACGGGGTTGTTTTCTAATATTGATAAATATACAACATTTTTAGGATTGTTTTCTCATGTTGAAAGATATACCCCTCTTACAGGTTTGTTTTCTCATGTTGAAAGATATATCCCTCTTACGGGGTTATTTTCGAATATTGACAAATATATCCCTCTTACGGAGTTGTTTTCACATATTGACAAAGATACCACTTTTATAGAGTCATTTTCTCATGTTGAAAGATATACCCCTCTTATGGCGTTGTATTCTAATATTGATAAATATACCCGTCTTACGGGGATGTTTTCTGATATTGACAAAGATACCACTTTTTCGGGGTTGGTTTCCCATGTTGAAAGATATGCCACTTTTTTGGGGTTGTTTTCTCATGTTGAAACATATACACCTGTTACGGGGTTGTTTTCTAATATTGACAAATATACCTCTCTTATGGTGTTGTTTTCTCATATAGACACTTATACCACTTTTTCTGGATTATTTTCTCATGTTGAAAGATATACCCAACTTACGGGTTTATTTTCTAATATTGACAAATACACCCCTCTTACAGGGTTGTTTTCTCATATTAAGAAATATATCACTTTTTTCAGGTTATTTTCTCATGTTGAAAGATATATCCCCCTTACGGGGTTGCTTTCTAATATTGACAAATATACCCGTCTTACGGGGTTGTTTTCTCATGTTGACAAATATTTCACTTTTTTGGGGTTGTTTTCTCATGTTGAAACATATACACCTGTTACGGGGTTGTTTTCTAATATTGACAAATATACCTCTCTTATGGTGTTGTTTTCTCATATAGACACTTATACCACTTTTTTTGGATTATTTTCTCATGTTAAAAGATATACCCAACTTACGGGTTTATTTTCTAATATTGACAAATACACCCCTTTTACGGGGTTGTTTTCTCATATTAAGAAATATATCACTTTTTTCAGGTTGAAAGATATATCCACCTTACGGGGTTGCTTTCTAATATTGACAAATATACCCGTCTTACGGGGTTGTTTTCTCATATTGACAATATTTCACTTTTTTGGGGTTATTTTCTCATGTTGAAAGATATAGCCCTTTTACGGGGTTGTTTTCTAATACTGACAAATGTAATCGTCTTACGGGGTTGTTTTCTCATATTGACAAATATACCAATTTTTTAGGATTGGTTTCTCATGTTGAAAGATATACCCCCCTTATAGGGTTATTTTCTAATATTAACAAATATTCCTCTCTTATAGGGTTGTTTCGTAATATTGACAAATATACCCCTATTACGGGGTTGTTCTCACATGTTGAAAGATATACCCATCTTACGGGGTTGTTTTCTAATATTGACAAATATACCCCTCTTACGGGGTTGTTTTCTCATGTTGACAAATATACCACTTTTTTGGGTTGTTTTCTCATGTTGAAAGATATATCCCTCTTATGGGGTTGCTTTCTAATATTGACAAATATATCCCTAATACGAGGCTCTTTTCTCATGTTGACAAATATACCACTTTTTTGGGGTTGTTTTCTCATGTTAAAATATATAACCCACTTACGGGGTCGTTTTCTAATATTGACAAATATGCCCTTCTTATGAGTCGTTTTCTCATGTTGAAAGATATACCCCTCTTACGGGGTCGTATTCTAATATTAACAAATATACCCCTGTTACGGGGTTGTTTTCCTAGGTTGACAAATATACCACTTTTTTGGGGTTGTTTTCTCATGTTGAAAGATATGCCCCTCTTACGGGGCTGTTTTCTAATATTGACAAGTATACCCCTCTTACGGGGTTGTTTTCTAATATTAAAAAATATACCACTTTTTTGGGGTTGTTTTCTCATGTTGAAAGATATACGCCTCTTACGGGGATGTTTTCTAATATTGACAAATATAGCCCCTTACGGTGTTATTTTCTAATATTAAAATATATACCACTTTTTTGAGGTTGTTTTCTCATGTTGAAAGATATATCCCTCTTACGGGGTTGCTTTCTAATATTGACAAATATACCCCTCGAATGGGGTTGTTTTCTCATGTTAACAAATATACCAATTTTTTAGGGTTGTTTTCTCATGTTGAAAGATATACCCCTTTACGGGGTTGTTTTCTAATATTGACAAATATGCCACTCTTACGGGTTGTTTTTTGATATTGACAAATATACCACTTTTTTCATATTATTTTCTCATGGTGAAAGATATACCCCTCTTACGGGGTTGTTTTCTCATGTTTAAAGATATATCCCCCATACGGAGTTGTTTTCTAATATTGACAAATATATCCCTCTTACGGAGTCGTTTTCTCATATTGACAAAAATACCACTTTTATAGAGTCGTTTTCTCATGCTGAAAGATATACCCCTCTTACAGGGTTGTATTCTAATATTGACAAATATGCCCCTCTTACGGAGTTGTTTTCTCATATTGACAAATATACCCCTCTTACGGGGTTGCTTTCTCATGTTGACAAATATACCATTTTTTTAGGGTTGTTACATGGTGAAAGAATCACAGCTCTTCTTGAGTACGGTCTTCTTAATATTGACAGATATAACCCTCTTAAGGGGTTGTTTTCTCATATTAAAAAATATACCAGTTTTTTTCTAGGTTATTTTCTTATGTTGAAAGATATATCCCCCATACGGGTTTACTTTCTATGTTGGCAAATATACCTCTCTTAAGGGGTTGTTTTTTCATATTGACAATTATACCACTTTTTTAGGATTGTTTTTTGATGTTGAAAGATATACCCCTCTTACGGGGTTGTTTTCTAATATTGACAAATATACCCCTCTTACGGGGTTGTTTTCTCATATTGAGAAATATGCCACTTTTTTAGGATTGTTTTCTCATATTGAGAAACATATACTTATTACGGGGTTGTTTTCTAATATTGACAAATATATCCCTCTTACGGGGTTGTTTTCTAGTATTGATAAATATACAACATTTTTAGGATTGTTTTCTCATGTTGAAAGATATACCCCTCTTACGGGGTTGTTTTCTCATGTTGAAAGATATATCCCTCTTACGAGGTTGTTTTCGAATATTGATAAATATATCCCTCTTACGGAGTTGTTTTCTCATATTAACAAAGATACCACTTTTATAGAGTCATTTTCTCATGTTGAAAGATATACCCCTCTTATGGCGTTGTATTCTAATATTGATAAATATGCCCCTCTTACGGGGATGTTTTCTCATATTGACAAAGATACCACTTTTATAGAGTCATTTTCTCATGTTGAAAGATATACCCCTCTTATGGCGTTGTATTCTAATATTGATAAATATGCCCCTCTTACGGGGATGTTTTCTCATATTGACAAAGATACCACTTTTTCGGGGTTGGTTTCCCATGTTGAAAGATATGCCACTTTTTTGGGGTTGTTTTCTCATGTTGAAACATATACACCTGTTACGGGGTTGTTTTCTAATATTGACAAATATACCTATCTTATGGTGTTGTTTTCTCATATAGACACTTATACCACTTTTTCTGGATTATTTTCTCATGTTGAAAGATATACCCAACTTACGGGTTTATTTTCTAATATTGACAAATACACCCCTCTTACAGGGTTGTTTTCTCATATTAAGAAATATATCACTTTTTTCAGGTTATTTTCTCATGTTGAAAGATATATCCCCCTTATGGGGTTGCGTTCTAATATTGACAAATATACCCGTCTTACGGGGTTGTTTTCTCTTGCTGAAAGATATACCCATCTTACGGGATTATTTTCTAATATTGACAACTATACCGCTCTTACGGGGTTGTTTTCTCATATTAAAAAATATACCACTTTTTTGAGGTTGTTTTCTCATGTTAATAGATATATCCCTCTTACGGGGTTGTTTTCTAATATTGACAAATATATCCTTCTTACGAGTTATTTTTTCATGTTGACAAATATACCACTTTTTTGGGTTGTTTTGTCATGTTGGAAGATATACCCCTCTTACGAGGTTGTTTTCTAATATTGACGAATATACCCCTCTTATGGGGTTGTTTTCTAATATTGATAAATATTCCCCTCTTACGGGGTTGTTTCCTCATGTTGACAAATATATCACTTTTTTGGGGTTGTTTTCTCATGTTGAAAGATATAGCGCTTTTACTGGGTTATTTTCTAATATTGACAAATATACCCATCTTACGGGGTTGTTTTCTCATATTGACAAATATACCACTTTGTTGGGGTTATTTTCACATGTTGAAAGATATACCCCTCTTTCGAGATTGTTTTCTAACACTGACAAATATGCCCCTCTTACGGGGTTGTTTCCTCGAATTAAAAAATATACCACTTTTTTGAGGTTGTTTTCTCATGTTGAAAGATATATCCCTCTTACGGGGTTGTTTTCTAATATTGACAAATATACCCCTCTTACGGGGTTATGTTCTCATGTTGACAAATATATCACTTTTTTAGGATTGTTGTCTCATGTTGAAAGATATACCCCTTTTATAGGGTTGTTTTCTAATATTGACGAATATACCCCTCTTATTGGGTTGTTTTATCATATGGACAAATATACCACTTTTTTTTTGGTTGTTTTCTCATGTTGAAAGAGATACCCATCTTACGGGGTTGTTTTCTAATATTGACAAATGTACCCCTCTTACGGGGTTATTTCCTCGAATTAAAAAATATACCACTTTTTTGAGGTTGTTTTCTCATGTTGAAACATATATCCCTCTTACGGGGTTGTTTTCTAATATTGACAAATATATCCCTCTTACGGGTTGTTTTCTCATGTTGACAAATATACCACTTTTTGGGTTGTTTTCTCATGTTGAAAGATATACCCCTCATACGGGGTTGTTTTCTAATATTGACAAATATACCCCTCTTACGGGGTTGTTTTCTAATATTGAGAAATATGCCACTTTTTTAGGATTGTTTTCTCATATTGGGAAACATATCCTTATTACGGGGTTGTTTTCTATTATTGACACATATACCCCTCTTACGAGGTTGTTTTCTAATATTGACAAATGTACAACATTTTTAGGTTTGTTTTCTCATGTTGAAAGATATACCCCTCTTACGAGGTTGTTTTCTCATGTTGAAAGATATATCTGTAACACCCCCATCACATTCTAACCAATAAACATTAGCCAGGAAGCATACAAGCGTCCTAGAATTTATGCTACAGGTAGATAGGTCAATATGTAGGTTGTTAAGAATCCAGACACAAGGTTATTAACATATAAACATATGATTATACTTAAACATCATTTAACAAGTATTACAAACATCTTCTTATGCCTTATAAGGCATACTTCCATATATATCACATAGCGCATACAAAAATACATCGGAGGAGACTTCACAAACTGGCCCAACTTGAGGAATTGCTAAAAGCTCGACTTCGCATACAACCAATGGATGCACTACTATTTACAAACCTGAAAAGAAAAATTTTGGAGAGGGGTGAGCCTCCATTTCGGTGAAATAAATAATCAACATAATCTATATCACATACACTTAATACAATTTCCACCCAATCACATAACTTTCCATGATATTCATAGTTTAGATATAAAGTCATACCATTCTACTCAATTCATTACAACCATCATAGAAGAAATACAATTCAACAATTATGGTTAGTTCTCACGGCTTGTGGATCCCCTTTAATGTGCTTTGCTCCGCCTCATCCTCACATATCACACACGTGGTTGCTCAGCCTCATCTCACATTATACACTTTTATAGCCTCTCTAGGCTTTAGCCTCCCAAGGCTTTATATATATATCTTTTTTTTCTGGGGGAATCCACCATTCACATGCACATATGCACTTAACATCACAATTCAATCATTTCACTTATATCATATTTCCAGCAATAACAATTGTTCCACTCAACACCAATCATTTCCATCCCGGTCATTCAAACATAAACAATATTAAGCAAACGCAACCATTTGCGGAACATTTGATTAAATATATGAACATAGCAAATATTAACTATTTACTTACTCAAAATATACTTATTCCTTTAGCATATAAGAACCTCCTTTCTCCACAACTTCCTTTCCGGGGCCTTTGAGTACCTGTCAACACATTCATCAATTCACATTTCATGCATATTACAAATATTCATGTAAATGCGAGTTCTAATGCATTACAAGATCATCCCCTCTCTAATTCATAGGTCTAACTCTTCCTCTAAGACTCTCAATTACTGTTTTAATATCCTATAAACATTTCCCATCTAGTTAAATACCAATTTAACTCAAATTAACATCAATAAATTGCATAAAACTAATCTCCAACATTTCTGTTTTCTAGACAGAATTTAGTACCAAGGTATATTTATTGCTGGGCAAAATTGGCTTAATACAAAAATCTCATATTAAATAGACATATCCATTTATGCGTCTAGTTTCATCTCCAAGAAGAATTACTCAATTCCGACTTCTATAGATTTAATTATTTTCAAATTCTGAGCAAGGGTCATACGACTAGTTGTACCGGGCAGCAATCTGTTTGCTCAATTTAAGCAACCAAAACGGCAAAAATAGCAAAATCATAAAACTACAAAGTTATAGAGGACTCTTTAAAATTTCTATAGACACCAATTAAGCTTAATTTGGACTTATATAACCCATGTTACGGGGTCGTTTTCTAATATTGACAAATATACCCTTCTTATGGGTTGTTTTCTCATGTTGACATATATACCACTTTTTTCGGATTGTCTTCTCATGTTGAAAGATATACACCACTTACGGGGTTGTTTTCTCATGTTTAAAGATATATCCCCCTTACGGAGTTGTTTTCTAATACTGACAAATATACCCCTCTTACGGAGTCGTTTTCTCATATTGTCAAAAATACCACGTTTATAGAGTCGTTTTCTCATGTTGATAGATATACCCCTCTTACGGGGTCGTATTCTAATATTGACAAATATACCCCTGTTACGGGTTTGTTTTCCCAGGTTGACAAATATACCACTTTTTTGGGGTTGTTTTCTCATGTTGAAAGATATACCCCTCTTACGGGGCTATTTTCTAATATTGACAAGTATACCCCTCTTACGGGGTTGTTTTCTAATATTAAAAAATATACCACTTTTTTGGGGTTGTTTTCTCATGTTGAAAGATATACGCCTCTTACGGGGCTGTTTTCTAATATTGACAAATATAGCCCCTTACGGTGTTATTTTCTAATATTAAAAAATATACCACTTTTTTGAGGTTGTTTTCTCATGTTGAAAGATATATCCCTCTTACGGGGTTGCTTTCTAATATTGACAAATATACCCCTTCTATGGGGTTGTTTTCTCATGTTAACAAATATACCACTTTTTTAGGGTTGTTTTCTTATGTTGAAAGATATATCCCTTTACTGGGTTGTTTTCTAATATTGACAAATATGCCACTCTTACGGGTTGTTTTCTCATATTGACAAATATACCACTTTTTTCATATTGTTTTCTCATGGTGAAAGATATACCCCTCTTACGGGGTTGTTTTCTCATGTTTAAAGATATATCCCCCAAACGGTGTTATTTTCTAATATTGACAAATACATCCCTCTTACGGAGTCATTTTCTCATATTGACAAAAATACCACTTTTATAGAGTCGTTTTCTCATGCTGAAAGATATACCCCTCTTACGGGGTTGTATTCTAATATTGACAAATATGCCCCTCTTACGCAGTTGTTTTCTCATATTGATAAATATACCCCTCTTACGGGGTTATTTTCTGATGTTGATAAATGTACCACTTTTTTAGGGTTGTTCTCTCAGGCTGAAAGAGATACCGCTCATACGGGGATGTCTTATAATATTGACAGATATACCCCTCTTACGGGGTTATTTTCTCATATTAAAAAATATACCACTTTTTTTTGAGGTTATTTTCTTATGTTGAAAGATATATCCCCCATACGGGGTTGCTTTCTATGTTGACAAATATACCTCTCTTACGGGGTTGTTTTTTCATATTGACAATTATACCACTTTTTTAGGATTGTTTTTTGATGTTGAAAGATATACCCCTCTTACGGGGTTGTTTTCTAATATTGACAAATATACCCCTCTTACGGGGTTGTATTCTAATATTGACAAATATGCCCCTCTTACGGAGTTGTTTTCTCATATTGACAAATATACCCCTCTTACGGGGTTGTTTTCTCATGTTGACAAATATACCACTTTTTTAGGGTTGTTCTCTCAAGCGGAAGAATCACAGCTCTTTGCAGGTGTCTTCAATATTGACAGACATACCCCTCTTACGGGGTTGTTTTCTCATATTAAAAAATATACCACTTTTTTTTGAGGTTATTTTCTTATGTTGAAAGATATATCCCCCATACGGGGTTGCTTTCTATGTTGACAAATATACCTCTCTTACGGGGTTGTTTTTTCATATTGACAATTATACCACTTTTTTAGGATTGTTTTTTGATGTTGAAAGATATACCCCTCTTACGGGGTTGTTTTCTAATATTGACAAATATACCCCTCTTACGGGGTTATTTTCTCATATTGAGAAATATGCCACTTTTTTAGGATTGATTCCTCATATTGAGAAACATATCCTTATTCCGAGGTTGTTTTCTAATATTGACAAATATACCCCTCTTACGGGGTTGTTTTCTAATATTGACAAATATATCCCTCTTACAGAGTTGTTTTCTCATATTGACAAAGATACCACTTTTATAGAGTCATTTTCTCATGTTGAAAGATATACCCCTCTTATGGCGTTGTTTTCTAATATTGATAAATATGCCCTTTTTACGGGGATGTTTTCTCATATTGACAAAGATACCACTTTTTTGGGGTTGTTTTCCCATGTTGAAAGATATGCCACTTTTTTGGGGTTGTTTTCTCATGTTGAAACATATACACCTGTTACGGGGTTGTTTTCTAATATTGACAAATATACCTCTCTTATGGTGTTGTTTTCTCATATAGACACTTATACCACTTTTTTTGGATTATTTTCTCATGTTGAAAGATATACCCAACTTACGGGTTTATTTTCTAATATTGACAAACACACCCCTCTTACGGGGTTGTTTTCTCATATTAAGAAATATATCACTTTCTTCAGGTTATTTTCTCATGTTGAAAGATATATCCCCCTTACGGGGTTGCGTTCTAATATTGACAAATATACCCGTCTTACGGGGTTGTTTTCTCATGTTGACAAATATTTCACTTTTTTGGGGTTGTTTTCTCATGTTGAAACATATACACCTGTTACGGGGTTGTTTTCTAATATTGAAGAATATACCTCTCTTATGGTGTTATTTTCTCATATAGACACTTATACCACTTTTTTTGGATTATTTTCTCATGTTGAAAGATATACCCAACTTACGGGTTTATTTTCTAATATTGACAAATACACACCTCTTACGGGGTTGTTTTCTCATATTAAGAAATATATCACTTTTTTCAGGTTATTTTCTCATGTTGAAAGATATATCCCCCATACGGGGTTGCTTTCTAATATTGACAAATATACCCGTCTTACGGGGTTGTTTTCTCATGTTGACAAATATTTCACTTTTTTGGGGTTGTTTTCTCATGTTGAAAGATATAGCCCTTTTACGGGGTTGCTTTCTAATATTGACAAATATACCACTCCTATGGGGTTGTTTTCTCATGTTAACAAATATACCACTTTTTTAGGGTTGTTTTCTCATGTTGAAAGATATACCCCTTTACGGGGTTGTTTTCTAATATTGACAAATATGCCACTCTTACGGGTTGTTTTCTCATATTGACAAATATACCACTTTTTTCATATTGTTTTCTCATGGTGAAAGATATACCCCTCTTACGGGGTTGTTTTCTCATGTTTAAAGATATATCCCCATACGGAGTTGTTTTCTAGTATTGACAAATATATCCCTCTTACGGAGTCGTTTTCTCATATTGACAAAAATACCACTTTTATAGAGTCGTTTTCTCATGCTGAAAGATATACCCCTCTTACGATGTTGTATTCTAATATTGACAAATATGCCCCTCTTACGGAGTTGTTTTCTCATATTGACAAATATACCCCTCTTACGGGGTTATTTTCTGATGTTGATAAATGTACCACTTTTTTAGGGTTGTTCTCTCAGGCTGAAAGAGATACCGCTCATACGGGGATGTCTTCTAATATTGACAGATATACCCCTCTTACGGGGTTATTTTCTCATATTAAAAAATATACCACTTTTTTTTGAGGTTATTTTCTTATGTTGAAAGATATATCCCCCATACGGGGTTGCTTTCTATGTTGACAAATATACCTCTCTTACGGGGTTGTTTTTTCATATTGACAATTATACCACTTTTTTAGGATTGTTTTTTGATGTTGAAAGATATACCCCTCTTACGGGGTTGTTTTCTAATATTGACAAATATACCCCTCTTACGGGGTTGTATTCTAATATTGACAAATATGCCCCTCTTACGGAGTTGTTTTCTCATATTGACAAATATACCCCTCTTACGGGGTTGTTTTCTCATGTTGACAAATATACCACTTTTTAGGGTTGTTTCTCAGCGGAAAGAATCACGCTCTTGGTATCTTTCAATATTGGACATACCCTCTTCTGGGGTTGTTTTCTCATATTAAAAAATATACCACTTTTTTTTGAGGTTATTTTCTTATGTTGAAAGATATATCCCCCATACGGGGTTGCTTTCTATGTTGACAAATATACCTCTCTTACGGGGTTGTTTTTTCATATTGACAATTATACCACTTTTTTAGGATTGTTTTTTGATGTTGAAAGATATACCCCTCTTACGGGGTTGTTTTCTAATATTGACAAATATACCCCTCTTACGGGGTTATTTTCTCATATTGAGAAATATGCCACTTTTTTAGGATTGATTCCTCATATTGAGAAACATATCCTTATTCCGAGGTTGTTTTCTAATATTGACAAATATACCCCTCTTACGGGGTTGTTTTCTAATATTGACAAATATATCCCTCTTATGAGTTGTTTTCTCATATTGACAAAGATACCACTTTTATAGAGTCATTTTCTCATGTTGAAAGATATACCCCTCTTATGGCGTTGTTTTCTAATATTGATAAATATGCCCTTTTTACGGGGATGTTTTCTCATATTGACAAAGATACCACTTTTTTGGGGTTGTTTTCCCATGTTGAAAGATATGCCACTTTTTTGGGGTTGTTTTCTCATGTTGAAACATATACACCCTGTTCTGGGGTTGTTTTCTAATATTGACAAATATACCTCTCTTATGGTGTTGTTTTCTCATATAGACACTTATACCACTTTTTTTGGATTATTTTCTCATGTTGAAAGATATACCCAACTTACGGGTTTATTTTCTAATATTGACAAACACACCCCTCTTACGGGGTTGTTTTCTCATATTAAGAAATATATCACTTTCTTCAGGTTATTTTCTCATGTTGAAAGATATATCCCCCTTACGGGGTTGCGTTCTAATATTGACAAATATACCCGTCTTACGGGGTTGTTTTCTCATGTTGACAAATATTTCACTTTTTTGGGGTTGTTTTCTCATGTTGAAACATATACACTGTTCTGGGGTTGTTTTCTAATATTGAAGAATATACCTCTCTTATGGTGTTATTTTCTCATATAGACACTTATACCACTTTTTTGGATTATTTTCTCATGTTGAAAGATATACCCAACTTACGGGTTTATTTTCTAATATTGACAAATACACACCTCTTACGGGGTTGTTTTCTCATATTAAGAAATATATCACTTTTTTCAGGTTATTTTCTCATGTTGAAAGATATATCCCCCATACGGGGTTGCTTTCTAATATTGACAAATATACCCGTCTTACGGGGTTGTTTTCTCATGTTGACAAATATTTCACTTTTTTGGGGTTGTTTTCTCATGTTGAAAGATATAGCCCTTTTACGGGGTTGCTTTCTAATATTGACAAATATACCACTCCTATGGGGTTGTTTTCTCATGTTAACAAATATACCACTTTTTTAGGGTTGTTTTCTCATGTTGAAAGATATACCCCTTTACGGGGTTGTTTTCTAATATTGACAAATATGCCACTCTTACGGGTTGTTTTCTCATATTGACAAATATACCACTTTTTTCATATTGTTTTCTCATGGTGAAAGATATACCCCTCTTACGGGGTTGTTTTCTCATGTTTAAAGATATATCCCCATACGGAGTTGTTTTCTAGTATTGACAAATATATCCCTCTTACGGAGTCGTTTTCTCATATTGACAAAAATACCACTTTTATAGAGTCATTTTCTCATGCTGAAAGATATACCCCTCTTACGATGTTGTATTCTAATATTGACAAATATACCCCTCTTACGGGGTTGTTTTCTAATATTGACAAATATACCCTTCTTACGGGATTGTTTTCTCATATTGAGAAATATGCCACTTTTTTAGGATTGATTTCTCATATTGAGAAACATATCCTTATTATGGGGTTGTTTTCTAATATTGACAAATATACCCCTCTTACGGGGTTGTTTTCTAATATTGATAAATATACAAGTTTTTTAGGATTGTTTTCTCATGTTGAAAGATATACCCCTCTTACGGGGTTGTTTTCTCATGTTGAAAGATATATCTCTCTTACGGGGTTGTTTTCGAATATTGACAAATATATCCTTCTTACGGAGTTGTTTTCTCATATTGACAAAGATACCACTTTTATAGAGTCATTTTCTCATGTTGAAAGATATACCCCTCTTATGGCGTTGTATTCTAATATTGATAAATATGCTCGTCTTACGGGGATGTTTTCTCATATTGACAAAGATACCACTTTTTTGGGGTTGGTTTCCCATGTTGAAAGATATGCCACTTTTTTGGGGTTGTTTTCTCATGTTGAAACATATACACCTGTTACGGGGTTGTTTTCTAATATTGACAAATATACCTCTCTTATGGTGTTGTTTTCTCATATAGACACTTATACCACTTTTTTTGGATTATTTTCTCATGTTGAAAGATATACCCAACTTACGGGTTTATTTTCTAATATTGACAAATACACCCCTCTTACGGGGTTGTTTTCTCATATTAAGAAATATATCACTTTTTTAAGGTTATTTTCTCATGTTGAAAGATATATCCCCCTTACGGGGTTGCATTCTAATATTGACAAATATACCCGTCTTACGGGGTTGTTTTCTCATGTTGAAAGATATATCAATTTTAAGGGGTTGTTTTCTAATTTTGACAAATGTACTCCTCTTACGGGGTTGTTTTCTGATACGAACTCGAACCGGATACGTTCAAACACCAAGATAAGTAATGGTGAGAAAATGAAACTGATAAACGCTCTCCCTGTTTAAGAGGAAGCACCCTTACCAATAAGTTCGAATTTGTCGCCCCAAGATCTAACTTGAAAGTTTGCAATTGATTATGGAACTAACAAACTTAGCAATAGAACTACTAAGCCCTTTAGTTATAAATAGATGAAGAATGTTCAAACAACTCAAGAAACTAATAAAAAGTTAATTGATTGATCAAACATGTAGATGTGAAACTAAATCAAACAAGTTAATTTAATCTCAAGAAATTCAATAAGGAACACCTCAAGGAATAAGAGTTAACAACTCAAATTAAACTTCATTCAGAAATGTATATTGATCTTATGTCCTTTAAACTGAAATACATAGCTCTATTTATAGAGTTTTGAAATGATTCTAACCCTAAAAAGGACTAAGAGATAAGCAATAAAGAATCAAACCCTAAAAGACTTCTAATGTGCGCCTCCTTCTCTAAGCATAAGTGGTGGCTGCCCTAGGGTTAGGTGAGACCTCCAATGCTTCTAGAAACCCTAATGTGCGGCCCAATGCTTCTAGAAACCCTAATGTGCGGCCCAATGCTTCTAGAAACCCTAGGAAAGCCTGTTGACTTTGATCCCTGATCTTTGACCTTGACCTTGTTCCATGACCAGAAGTTTAAGCTTCATTAATAGCAATTAATGTCACTTCAAGGCGTTGTTATCTTCATTAAAAGCACCATCATTAGCCATCTTCAAAACATGCTCCAAGTAAGAATTTAAGGCTTGCTTGAACCTTTTACTCCTTGCTCGTGTCATTGGTCCTCCATAGGCTAGTGGATCCATGCTAGTTGACTTAGATGCATCTTTGGTTGCATCATTTTATCATATTGACAAATATATCACTTTTTTAGTTTTGTTTTCTCATGTTGAATGATATACCCCTCTTACGGGGCTGTTTTCTCATATTGACAAATATACCACTTTTTTAGGATTGTTTTCTCATGTTGAAAGATATACCCCCTTACGGGGTTATTTTCTAATATTAACAAATATATCTCTCTTATAGGGTTGTTTTGTAATGTTGACAAATATACCCCTATTACGGGTTGTTTTCTCGTACTAAAAAATATACTACCTTTATGGGGTTGTTCTCATATGTTGAAAGATATACCCCTCTTATGGGGTTGATTTCCAATATTGACAAATATACCCCTTTTCCGGGGTTGGTTTCTCATATTGACAAATATACCACTTTTTTTGGGTTGTTTTCTCATGTTGAAAGATATACCCATCTTACGGGGTTGTTTTCTAATATTGACAAATATACCCCTCTTACGGGGTTGTCTTCTCATGTTGACAAATATACCACTTTTTTCGGGTGGTTTTCTCATGTTGAAAGATATATCCCTCTTATAGGGTTGCTTTCTAATATTGACAAATATACCTCTCATACGGGGTTGTTTTCTCATGTTGACAAATATACCACTTTTTTGGGGTTGTTTTCTCATGTTAAAATATATAACCCACTTACGGGGTCGTTTTCTAATATTGACAAATATACCCTTCTTATGGGTTGTTTTCTCATGTTGACATATATACCACTTTTTTCGGATTGTCTTCTCATGTTGAAAGATATACACCACTTACGGGGTTGTTTTCTCATGTTTAAAGATATATCCCCCTTACGGAGTTGTTTTCTAATACTGACAAATATACCCCTCTTACGGAGTCGTTTTCTCATATTGTCAAAAATACCACGTTTATAGAGTCATTTTCTCATGTTGAAAGATATACCCCTCTTTCGAGGTCGTATTCTAATATTGACAAATATACCCCTGTTACGGGGTTGTTTTCCCAGGTTGACAAATATACCACTTTTTTAGGGTTATTTTCTCATGTTGAAAGATATACCCCTCTTACGGGGCTGTTTTCTAATATTGACAAGTATACCCCTCTTACGGGGTTGTTTTCTAATATTAAAAAATATACCACTTTTTTGGGGTTGTTTTCTCATGTTGAAAGATATACGCCTCTTACGAGGCTGTTTTCTAATATTCACAAATATAGCCCCTGACGGTGTTATTTTCTAATATTAAAAAATGTACCACTTTTTTGAGATTGTTTTCTCATGTTGAAAGATATATCCCTCTTATGGGGTTGCTTTCTAATATTGACAAATATACCCGTCCTATGGGGTTGTTTTCTCATGTTAACAAATATACCACTATTTTAGGGTTGTTTTCTCATGTTGAAAGATATACCCCTTTCCGGGGTTGTTTTCTAATATTGACAAATATGCCACTCTTACGGGTTGTTTTCTCATATTGACAAATATACCACTTTTTTCATATTGTTTTCTCATGGTGAAAGATATACCCCTCTTACGGGGTTGTTTTCTCATGTTTAAAGATATATCCCCCATACGGTGTTATTTTCTAATATTGACAAATATATCCCTCTTACGGAGTCATTTTCTCATATTGACAAAAATACCACTTTTATAGAGTCGTTTTCTCATGCTGAAAGATATACCCCTCTTACGGGGTTGTATTCTAATATTGACAAATATGCCCCTCTTACGCAGTTGTTTTCTCATATTGATAAATATACCCCTCTTACGGGGTTATTTTCTGATGTTGACAAATGTACCACTTTTTTAGGGTTGTTCTCTCAGGCTGAAAGAGATACCGCTCATACGGGGATGTCTTCTAATATTGACAGATATACCCCTCTTACGGGGTTATTTTCTCATATTAAAAAATATACCACTTTTTTTTGAGGTTATTTTCTTATGTTGAAAGATATATCCCCCATACGGGGTTGCTTTCTATGTTGACAAATATACCTCTCTTACGGGGTTGTTTTTTCATATTGACAATTATACTACTTTTTTAGGATTGTTTTTTTATGTTGAAAGATATACCTCTCTTACGGGGTTATTTTCTAATATTGACAAATATGCCCCTCTTACGGGGTTGTTTTCTAATATTGATAAAAATACAACTTTTTTAGGATTGTTTTCTCATGTTGAAAGATATACCCCTGTTACGGGGTTGTTTTCTCATGTTGAAAGATATATCCCTCTTACGAGGTTGTTTTCGAATATTGACAAATATATCCCTCTTACGGAGTTGTTTTCTCATATTGACAAAGATACCACTTTTATAGAGTCATTTTCTTATGTCGAAAGATATACCCCTTTTATGGCGTTGTATTCTAATATTGATAAATATGCCCCTCTTACGGGGATGTTTTCTCATATTGACAAAGATACCACTTTTTTGGGGTTGTTTTCCCATGTTGAAAGATATGCCACTTTTTTTGGGTTATTTTCACATGTTGAAAGATATACCCCACTTTCAGGATTGTTTTCTAACACTGACAAATATGGCCCTCTTACGGGGTTGTTTCCTCGAATTAAAAAATATACCACTTTTTTGAGGTTGTTTTCTCATGTTGAAAGATATATCCCTCTTACGGGGTTATTTTCTAATATTGACAAATATACCCCTCTTACGGGGTTGTGTTCTCATGTTGACAAATATATCACTTTTTTAGGATTGTTTTCTCATGTTGAAAGATATACCCCTTTTATGGGGTTGTTTTCTAATATTGATGAATTTACCCCTCTTATGGGGTTGTTTTATCATATGGACAAATATACCACTTTTTTTTTTGTTGTTTTCTCATGTTGAAAGAGATACCCATCTTACGGGGTTGTTTTCTAATATTGACAAATGTACCCCTCTTACGGGGTTGTTTCCTCGAATTAAAAAATATACCACTTTTTTGAGGTTTTTTTCTCATGTTGAAACATATATCCCTCTTACGGGGTTGTTTTCTAATATTGAAAAATATATCCCTCTTACGAGTTGTTTTCTCATGTTGACAAATATACCACTTTTTGAGTTGTTTTCTCATGTTGAAAGATATACCCCTCATACGGGGTTGTTTTCTAATATTGACAAATATACCCCTCTTACGGGGTTGTTTTCTCATATTAAGAAATATGCCACTTTTTTAGGATTGTTTTCTCATATTGGGAAACATATCCTTATTACGGGGTTGTTTTCTAATATTGACACATATACCCCTCTTACGGGGTTGTTTTCTAATATTGACAAATATACAACATTTTTAGGATTGTTTTCTCATGTTGAAAGATATACCCCTCTTACGAGGTTGTTTTCTCATGTTGAAAGATATATCCCTCTTACGGGGTTGTTTTCGAATATTGACAAATATATCCCTCTTACAGAGTTGTTTTCACATATTGACAAAGATACCACTTTTATAGAGTCATTTTCTCATGTTGAAAGATATACCCCTCTTATGGGGATGTTTTCTCATATTGACAAATATACCACTTTTTTGGGGTTGTTTTCTCATGTTGAAAGATATGCCACTTTTTTAGGGTTGTTTTCTCATGTTGAAACATATACACCTCTTACGGGGTTGTTTTCTAATATTGGCAAATATACCTCTCTTATGGTGTTGTTTTTTCATATAGACACTTATACCACTTTTTTTGGATTATTTTCTCATGTTGAAAGATATACCCAACTTACGGGTTTATTTTCTAATAATGACAAATATACCCCTCTTACGGGGTTATTTTCTCATATTAAAAAATATACCACTTTTTTAAGGTTATTTTCTCATGTTGAAAGATATATCCCCCTTACGAGGTTGCTATATAATATTGACAAATATACCCCCCTTACGGGGTTGTTTTCTCATGTTGACAAATATATCACTTTTTTGGGGTTGTTTTCTCATGTTGAAAGATATAGCCCTTTTACGGGGTTGTTTTCTAATATTGACAAATGTACTCATTTTACGGGGTTGTTTTCTCATATTGATAAATATATCATTTTTTTGGTGGTTTTCTCATGTTTAAAGATGTACCCCTCTTACGAGGTTGTTTTCTAATATTGACCAATATACTCCTCTTACGGGGTTGTTTTCTCATGTTGACAAATATACCAATCTTACGGGTTGTTTTCTCGTGCTAAAAAATATACTAATTTTTTCGGGTTGTTTTGACTTGTTGAAAGATATAACCCTCTTACTGGGTAGTTTTCTCATGTTGAAAGATATACCCCTCTTACCGGGTTGTCTTCTCATATTGATAAATTTACCCCTCTTACGGGGTTGTTTTCTCGTATTAAAGAATATACTACCTTTTTGGGGGTTCTTTTCACATGTTGAAAGATATACTCCTCTTACGGGGTTGTTTTCTAATATTGACAAATCTACCCGTCTTACGGGGTTGTCTTCTCATATTGACAAATATACCAGTTTTTTGAGGTTATTTTCTCATGTTGAAATATAGATTGAGAAACATATCCTTATTATGGGGTTGTTTTCTAATATTGACAAATATACCCCTCTTACGGGGTTGTTTTCTATTATTGACAAATATACAACTTATTTAGGATTGTTTTCTCATGTTGAAAGATATACCCCTCTTACGGTGTTGTTTTCTCGTGTTGAAAGATATATCCCTCTTACGGGGTTGTTTTCGAATATTGACAAATATATCCCTCTTACGGAGTTGTTTTCTCATATTGACAAAGACACCACTTTTATAGAGTCATTTTCTCATGTTGAAAGATATACCCCTCTTATGGCGTTGCATTCTAATATTGACAAATATGCCGTTCTTACGGGGATGTTTTCTCATATTGACAAAGATACCACTTTTTTGGGGTTGTTTTCTCATGTTGAAAGATATGCCACTTTTTTAGGGTTGTTTTCTCATGTTGAAACATATACACCTCTTACGGGGTTGTTTTCTAATATTGGCAAATATACCTCTCTTATGGTGTTGTTTTCTCATATAGACACTTATACCACTTTTTTTGGATTATTTTTTCATGTTGAAAGATATACCCAACTTACGAGTTTGTTTTCTAATATTGACAAATATACCCCTCTTACGGGGTTATTTTCTCATATTAAAAAATATACCACTTTTTTAAGGTTATTTTCTCATGTTGAAAGATATATCCCCCTTACGGGTTGCTATGTAATGTTGACAAATATACCCCTCTTACGGGGTTGTTTTCTCATGTTGACAAATATTTCACTTTTTTGGGGTTGTTTTCTCATGTTGAAAGATATAGCCCTTTTACGGGGTTGTTTTCTAATATTGACAAATGTACTCATTTTACGGGGTTGTTTTCTCATATTGATAAATATATCATTTTTTGGTGGTTTTCTCATGTTTAAAGATGTACCCCTCTTACGAGGTTGTTTTCTAATATTGACCAATATAACCCTCTTACGGGGTTGTTTTCTCATGTTGACAAATATACCAATCTTACGGGTTGTTTTCTCGTGCTAAAAAATATACTAACTTTTTCGGGTTGTTTTGACTTGTTGAAAGATATACCCCTATTACTGGGTAGTTTTCTCATGTTGAAAGATATACCCCTCTTACGGGGTTGTCTTCTCATATTGACAAATTTACCCCTCTTACGGGGTTGTTTTCTCGTATTAAAGAATATACTACCTTTTTGGGGTTCTTTTCACATGTTGAAAGATATACCCCTCTTACGGGGTTGTTTTCTAATATTGACAAATCTAGCCCTCTTACGGGGTTGTTTTCTCATATTGACAAATATACCAGTTTTTTGAGGTTGTTTTCTCATGTTGAAATATATACCCGTCTTACGGGGTTGTTTTCTTAGATTGACAAATACACCCCTCTTACGGGGTTGTTTTTTCATATTGACAATTACACCACTTTTTTAGGATTGTTTTCTAATGTTGAAAGATATACCCCTCTTACGGGGTTGTTTTCTGATATTGACAAATATACCCCTCTTACGGGGTTGTTTTCTCATATTGAGAAATATGCCACTTTTTTAGGATTGTTTTCTCATATTGAGAAACATATCCTTATTATGGGGTTGTTTTCTAATATTGACAAATATACCCCTCTTACGGGGTTGTTTTCTAATATTGACAAATATATAACTTTTTTAGGATTGTTTTCTCATGTTGAAAGATATATCCCTCTTACGGGGTTGTTTTCGAATATTGACAAATATATCCCTCTTACGGAGTTGTTTTCTCATATTGACAAAGATACCACTTTTATAAAGTCATTTTCTCATGTTGAAAGATATTCCCCTCTTATGGCGTTGCATTCTAATATTGACAAATATGCCCCTCTTACGGGGATGTTTTCTCATATTGACAAAGATACCACTTTTTTGGGGTTGTTTTCTCATGTTGAAAGATATGCCACTTTTTTAGGGTTGTTTTCTCATAACACCTCTTACGGGGTTGTTTTCTAATATTGACAAATATACCTCTCTTATGGTGTTGTTTTCTCATATTGACACTTACACCACTTTTTTTGGATTATTTTCTCATGTTGAAAGATATACCCAACTTACAGGTTTATTTTCTAATATTGACAAATATACCCCTCTTACGGGGTTGTTTTCTCATATTAAAAGATATATCACTTTTTTTAGGTTATTTTCTCATGTTGAAAGATATATCCCCCTTACGGGGTTGCTTTCTAATATTGACAAATATACCCCTCTTACGGGGTTGTTTTCTCATGTTGACAAATATATCACTTTTTTGGGGTTGTTTTCTCATGTTGAAAGATATGGCACTTTGACGGGGTTGTTTTCTAATATTAACAAATGTACTCATCTTACGGGGTTGTTTTCTCATATTGACAAATATTCCACTTTTTTTTGGTGGTTTTCTCATGTTGAAAGGTGTACCCCTCTTACGTGGTTGTTTTCTAATATTGACAAATATACCCCTCTTACGGGGTTGTTTTCTCATGTTGACAAATATACCATATTTTGGGGGTTGTTTTCTCATGTTGAAAGATATACCCCTCTTACGGGGTAGTTTTCTAATATTGACCAATATACCCCTCTTACTGGGTTGTTTTCTCATGTTGACAAATATACCCCTCTTACGGGGTTGTTTTCTCGTGTTAAAAAATATAATAATTTTTTCGGGTTTTTTTGACTGGTTGAAAGATATACCCCTCTTACTGGGTAGTTTTCTCATGTTGAAAGATATACCCCTCTTATGGGGTTGTCTTCTCATATTGACAAATATACCCCTCTTATGGGGTTGTTTTCTCGTATTAAAGAATATACTACCTTTTTGGGGTTCTTTTCATATATTGAAAGGTGTACTCCACTTACGCGGTTGTTTTCTAATATTGACAAATCTAGCCCTCTTACGGGGTTGTTTTCTTATATTGACAAATATACCACTTTTTTGAGGTTGTTTTCTCATGTTGAAATATATACCCCTTTTACGGGGTTATCTTCTCAGATTGATAAATATACCCCTCTTACAGGGTTGTTTTTTCATATTGACAATTACACCACTTTTTTAGGATTGTTTTCTCATGTTGAAAGATATACCCCTCTGACGGGGTTGTTTTATGATATTGACAAATATACCCCTCTTACTGGGCTGATTAGTCGTATTAAAAAATATACTACTTTTTTGGGGTTGTTTTCTCATGTTGAAAGATATACCCCTCTTATGGGGTTGTTTCCTCGTATTAAAAATATACCACTTTTTTGGGGTTGCTTTCTCATATTGAAAGATATACCCCTCTTGTGGGGCTGTTTTTGAATATTAACAAATATACCTCTCTTACGGGGTTATTTCCTAATATTGACAAATATACCATATTTTTGGGGTTGTTTTCTCATGTTGAAAGATATACCCATCTTACAGTGTTATTTTCTAATATTGACAGATATACCCCTAGTACGGGGTTGTTTCCTGATATTGACAAATATATCCCTCTTACGGGTTGTTTTCTCATATTGACAAATATTCCACTTTTTTGGGGTTGTTTTCTCATGTTGAAAGATATACCCCTCTTACGGGGTTATCTTCTAATATTGGCAAATATACCCTTCTTACGGGGTTGTTTTCTCATAATGAAAAATATATTCCTCTTACGGGGTTGTTTTCTAATATTGACAAATATACCCCTCTTACGAGATTGTTTACTCATATTAAAAAATATATCACTTTTTTGAGGTTGTTTTCGTATGTTGAAAGATATATCCCTCTCACGGGGTTGTTTTCTAATATTGACAAATATACTCCTTTTACGGGGTTGTTTTCTCATGTTGACAAATATACCACTTTTTTGGGGTTGTTTTCTCATGTTGAAAGACATACCCCGTTTACGAGGTTTTTTTCTTATATTGACAAATATACCCCTCTTACTGGGTTGTTTTATAATATTGACAAATATACCCCTCTTACGGGGTTGTTTTCTCATATTGACAAATATACCACTTTGTTGGGGTATTTTAACATGTTGAAAGATATGCCCCTCTTACGGGGTTGTTTTCTATCATTGATAAATATACCCCTCTTATGGCGTTGTTTTCTCATATTAAAAAATAAACCATCCGTTGAGAACCATCCGTTGGTGGAAGACATTGTCAGGTGGGGAGTTTGGCTGGGGCGACACATCTGTTAAAAGATAACGCAGGTGTCCTAAGATGAGCTCAACGAGAACAATGATCTCATGTGGAACAAAAGGGTAAAAGCTCGTTTGATTCTGATTTCCAGTACAAATACGAACCATAAAAGCATGGCCTTTCGATCCTTTAGACCTTTAGAATTTGAAGCTAGATGTATTAGAAAAGTTACCACAGGGATAACTGGCTTGTGGCAGCCAAACGTGCACAGCGACGTTACCTTTTTATCCTTCGATGTCGACTCTTCCTATCATTATGAAGCAGAATTCACTGAGTGTTGGATTGTTCACCCACCAATAGGGAATGTGAACTAGGTTTAGACCGTTGTGAGATAGGTTAGTTTTACCCTACTGATGATTGTGTCGCAATGGTTATTTGATGTAGATGATTATATGCATGTTTATTGACTGTTTATCAGTCGTTTATTCGCATATTTGAGTCATATTTATTTCTGTTTAATCGCACTTTGGTATGTTTATGAGTTTTTCAGATTTTCAAACTCTTTGATGAGAGATTGATTGATTTACGGGCAGAAACCAAGCTATTTGGATGATTTACGCATATTAGATGTTTATCGGAGTCGATTCCTTATTGGGGAACATTTTAAAACTTTTGCACGGGCCATTGCACGGTCTCCCTTGTACAATTTCAGAAATTTGGCATTTCGTGAAGGTTGGGCTCATTGCCCGGGCCATTGCACGGGCCATGGCACAGGCCGTGCATATTTGCACGGACCGTGGGACGGGCCATGGCACCAACCGTGGCACGGCTATGGCACTTCTGCCTATAAATAAGCGCACGCAAAACGAGACAAGGTTCTGCTTCTGATTTCTAGACTTCTCTACGCGCACGACCCCTCACTTCTACACCCCTATTCTTAACATTTTGGGAGACCAACGTCAGTTCAAAGGATTGATTTGGGAGATTCAAGCAAATATTGAATTTTCTAGACGATTGATCGAGACATCCGAGATCCATACTTGAGGCTGGTTTCAGAGTTGATGCTTGCAACATTTCCACTCCGATTCGAGAGAAGAAGGGTTACATGTTCCATTTCCTTTGCTGTTGTTTATTCCCTTTTGTATTTGTTTTTTTCATTATGAGTAGCTAGGGTTGCCGAACCCATTGGGGTTCACCTTTGTTGATGGATTGTACTTAATTATTAGATCTTTATTTGCCATTCTTGTAATCTTCTTGCTGTTTAGTATTAAAGTTTGATTCAGTTAATTTGAGACGTTGAATTAATTGTCTTTTGGGTTGTTTCTTGACATTGAGAAATGCTTCTTACAATTGGAAATTGAATAGTAAGTACTGGTAGTTAACACTTAGAGATAAGGTTAATTCACTCGCCAGATTAAGAATTAACAACTTTTAATAGATGTAAATCATGCTTAATGCTAATCTGTAATAATCTGATACGAAGAGATTCCATTAGGTTAGTGCAGGTTTAGGAACTGGGTGAGCTCGAGAGAGGAGCCGAGTTTGATTCAGGATTTAGGCATGGGTAGCAAGATTGGTAATTTATAAAATCAACCTTAGAATTCCATCACTTAGGTCCCTGATGAGCATAGTTTTACACATATTTGCTTGCATATTATTGCGTATGTTCTTAGCAATTATTATGCTTTTATTCCCAGATCACCCGTGTTTTATGTTCTTTTGCATTTCAGGAACATTTATAGGACCATCATCGTTGTTTAAGCAATTATAGTTCAATACGTGCGGAAACGGATGAGAATTCATCAAGATCGGACAAGAGCCCGCAATGCATACATTGAGCACGGCCTGGACTCTGGCCGTGCTCAACCATTGGCTTTGATTCTTGAAATTGGCACTTTGGGCACGGTTGCATAGCCACCACGGCCTTCAACACGGCCCGTGGTGGCCAACCTGAGGCTGCGGCCGTGGTGGCCAACAGGAGGGGAACTCGCGGCGTGGTGAAACCCTAGTTGGTGAGATCCACGGTTGTACGGCTGGACTTGGCCGTCTTGACTGACCAAAGACTTGAACATGGCGTCTTGAGTTAAATATATAAGAAAAATGAGTTTTTCTTAAGAGGAGAGGGGGGAAAGAAGTGACATTGAGCCCTAGTGGCTAGTTCGGTTTTCTGCACAATACTGAGTGCCAGAGAGAGTAGTAGTGAGTAAGAATCCCGGAATCGCAAGGTTCCGAGTGCGAAACAGTAGTGGAAGCAATTCAAGAGGCAGTTTGGGAGATTAATCAAAGTGTAGATCCAGTTTGGGTATTCATCCAATTCGAGAGAAAAGGGTGTACATGTTTTATTTTCATTATTCTTTCATTGTGATTGATTTCCTAGATTGTTTTAAATATGAACATGATTAGCTAGATTGATTTAATCCATTGGGATTTCTTTACTATGTTCGCTTGATATTATATTGTTGGATTGTTCGAGTTGGTTTTGTATTCTTCTTGTTTTCAGTATGAATAAGATTATGCATTATTCATGAGACGTTGTGAATTGTGATGTTTAGATTGCTTTATGAGATTGAGAAATCCGTTTGGCAATTGGAACTTTGAATAACAAGGCGGTTAATAATCGCTTAGAGATAAGGATAATTAACTAGCCGGATTAAGAATTAACAAAGCTTAATAGAGGCGGATTAAAGCTTAATGCTAATTTAAGAATCAATCGTTAGGAAGAGATTCCAACTTTAGGTTATTAGGTTTAGGAATTCGGTTATCGAGAGAGAGAAACCGAATTCGGTTAAGAATCACGGGTAGCATAATTAGACTCGATCCTTTATCTTTTGTTCGGATGTCAACTAGTTTAGATTCCCTTTGGGTTTGTCTTCTTGTCTTGATTATTTCACTTATCAATTACTCCTGCATCTCCCTTAGAACTTAGCTCGTAGTTAATAGTTAGTTTAGAATTTATTCATCATCCATTTTAGGTTAATATAACAAAGAACAAAGAAGTAACTCTGGGCTTTCGCTTTCTCGAGGAATACGACCTTGATACTCTCCATTAGTGCTAGACTGCATCGATAGGTACACTGCCTTAGATTGTAGCTAACACGAGTAGCACCCATCAAGTTTTTGGCGCCGTTCTGGGGATCATTTGAAAACTAGAGTGAAATTTGCTATTTGTTAATTTAGCCATTTTTTTTTCTTTCTTATTATTTTATGATTTTTATTTTTATTTGTTTATCTATTTTATTTTATTTGTACATATTTATTTAGCTTAAGTTTATGATTCAGATAGTGAATGATAAGGAGGTTCAATGCTAAACTCAAAATCTTTGTATGACGCATTGGAAAATGAGAATAGGAACCAAGAGAGTGCTAAAAATTGGGATGCCCGTGCATCTTTAGATGCTCGAGTGGAATCGTTTTGCAGGGCTACCGATCAACTCTCTTCTCCTATCCTTTCATCTCAAGTCTTTTATGAATTTTGTTATGGTTTACATTTGAGTAATGATTGTCCATTGTGCACTGATTTTACTCATTCTTATAACTGTGAACAGGTGAATTATACGGGCAATTGGCCAAGTGACTCGTATGGAAGCACCTATAATCAAGAGTGGAGTACTCATTTACCCTATGGATGGAGCTTAGATGGCCCGGAACCACCGGAATCTCGGCAACCACATCGTGACCTACTCTTGCACCTTGACTCAAGATGAAGAGTTAGTGTCGGAGGAGCTGATAATGAGGTTCATTACAAGTCTTGATGATAGATTCCAACAAACAGAGAGGATACTTGAAGATTAACAAGCCTCGATTAATAACATAGAGCATCAAGTAGGCTTAATCTTCAAGTTACTAGCTGAAGAGCAATCGAGAACTCTATCAAACGCTACTGAATCCGAGGAACATTTGAGCGTCGTCACTTTGCGTTCAGGTGAGAATTTTTCTGGTTTATCTATTATGTTTGACGATGATGCTTATGTGCAGGACGATTTCTTGAACATGGAGATGGAACCAGAAAAGGAAGAGGCAAACATAATCCCTCTGAAAGACTACCAACTGGAATGTACAGTTGATGATGCTAAGTTGCAGTTAGAGGAATTTTTGGTGGATTTTCCACAAGTCCGTTCGATGATGGAAGATGAGCATGAGTTATCCAATGAAGAAGTCTTGGAGGAGCTCGAGTTTCTTCTAGCAAGTTATCCACTGAGATTCAGCCCTTCGTCGCTCCGATTCATCCCTCCTCTCCTGCCACACGCAAAATCAAAACCAATTTATTCTTTAAAAAATGGCCCTGAGTTCCTTGCTCCAAGGTCGCAAAATCCCCCAAGTTCCAAAATCCCAAGTAATTCTACAAACTCAGTAGACTTGAGAACACATCTAAGTTCTAGCCAGTGCTGCATGCAAGTTCCCCACAATATGCAGCACGGGGGCTAAGTCCTAATTCCCAAAATCCTAAGTAATTCTACAAAATCAGCAGACTTGAGCACATATCCAAGTTCTAGCCAGTGCTGCATGCAAGTCCCCCACACTGTGGATGCTTAAAGTAATTTCTTAATGCAATGCAGCACGGGGGCCAACTCTCATTGCATAGGACCCGGGGAACAAGTCACATCACAACCCAAAAAATAATTCAGACTAAGAATCACGTGCAATGGCATAGGGGTGTGCTCCCAGCAAAAAAGTGCATAATTTTGACTATATTCGACATAAAGGTCCCTAAGCAAGCAACTTAGCTTCAAAACTTTCCTTCTCCCGTACTGTGTCACGGAAAATCCTAATAGGCCAATGCTACATTGCTGAAAAATCCTGACGGGCCCGTACGTGAGAATCACATGCGGCGCCCGCCAGACTGCTCTGCGTGTAACATCGCACCGCCAACTTTGGTGAGCGGTAGCGCCCGTCGGGCGGTTTGCAAGGAATCCTTGCGTGCCAGCCAGCCATTGCCGAGGCAGCGCGCCCATCAGGCCCGTTGGCGAGAATCCTCGCCCGCCAGCCAGCCATTACTGGCGAGCCAGTACCCCCGTCTATTCAGTTGGCGAGGAATCCTCGCGTGCCAGCCTCCCATTACTGAGGCAGCCCGCCCATCGGGCCCATTGGGGAGAATCCTCGCACGCCAGCCAGCGCTCCCATCGGGCCAGTTGGCGAGGAATCCTCACGTGCCAGCCCCCCATTGCCGATCCAGGGCGCCCATCAGGCCGATTGGCGTGAATCCTCGCACGTTAGTCAGCCACTGCAGGCGAGCCAATGCACCCGTCTAGCCAGTTGGTGAGGAATCCTCGAGTGCTAGCCCCTTCTTACCAAGGTAGCGCGCTTATCGAGCCCGTTGGCGAGAATCCTAGCAGGTGCGGGCCAGTTGGCAGCGCATCCTCGCATCTCCATCGTGCGCTAGGCGTGCCAGCCTACGGGGGCAAGAATCCTCGGCTGTGAACCTCTGTTGGTAAGAAATCAGCTGCAGTGAACCTCTGTTGGCTAGTTCTCAGGCCTGTGTTGCGGCACTCTGCCACCACCACATTTGATGCCTCCATAGCCTTTTCCTAACAATCTATCAGCCCCAATATATTCTATGGAGCCTAAAAGGGTTGTAAAATTCTTATGAAATCAAGAGGATTATTGAATGCTAAGTTTGCTACTTCGTTGTCTATTGTAGCCTGATCACAACATGCGAAGTAACCATTTATGCCAATATCTCACAGGTTGAGTGTGCACTTTTAAAGAAAATGTACCAATGATAACTTCAATAATTTTGACATATTTTTTAAGGGCCCTCCATAAAAA